>NW_024426552.1:128779-138456 GCF_017311325.1 Ursus maritimus
TAGAGGAGAACATAGGCAGCAACCTCTACGACATCGGCCAAAGCAACTTTTTCATGACACATCTCCAAAGGCAAGAGAAACAAAAGGTAAAATGAATTTATGGGACTTCATCAAGATTAAAAGTTTCTGCACAGCCAAGGAAACAGTCAAAAAACTAAGAGGCAGCCCACGGAATGGGAGAATATATTTGCAAATGATGCTACAGATAAAAGACTGGTATCCAAGATCTACAAAGAGCTTCTCAAACTCAATACGCGAGAAACAAATAAACAAATCATAAAATGGGCAGAAGATATGAACAGACACTTTTCCGATGATGATATACAAATGGCTAACAGACACATGAAAAAATGTTCAAAATCATTAGCCATCAGGGAAATTCAAATCAAAATCACACTACGATACCACCTTACGCCAGTTAGAACGGCAAAAATAGACAAGGCAAGAGACAACAATTGCTGGAGAGGATGTGGAGAAAGGGGATCCCTCCTACATTGTTGGTGGGAATGCAAGTTGGTACAGCCACTCTGGAAAACAGTGTGGCGGTCCCTTAAAAAGTTAAAAATTGGGCTACCCTATGATCCAGCCATTGCACTACTGGGTATTTACCCCAAAGATACAGACGTAGTGAAGAGAAGGGCCATATGCACCCCAATGTTCATAGAAGCAATGTCCACAATAGCCAAATCGTGGAAGGAACCGAGATGCCCTTCAACAGATGACTGGATTAAGAAGTTGTGGTCCATATATACAATGGAATATTACTCAGCTATCAGAAAGAACGAGTTCTCAACATTTGCTCCAACATGGATGGCATTGGAGGAGATAATGCTAAGTGAAATAAGTCAAGCAGAGAAAGACAATTATCATGTGATTTCTCTCATCTATGGAACATAAGAACTAGAATGATCAGTAGGGGAAGAAAGGGATAAAGAAAGGGGGGTAATCAGAAGGGGGAATGAAGCATGAGAGACTATGGACTCTGAGAAACAAACTGAGGGCCTCAGAGGGGAGGGGGGTGGGGGAATGGGATAGGCTGGTGATGGGTAGTAAGGAGGGCACGTATTGCATGGTGCACTGGGTGTTATATGCAACTAATGAATCATCGAGCCTTACATCGGAAACCGGGGATGTACTGTATGGTGACTAACAGAATATAATAAAAAACATCAAAATACAAAAAAATTCATAGTAAGAGCAGAAACACTTCAGGATAACTGAGGGACCTCACGTTTTGGGAGGCAGATTCTTGGTTTGAAAGGGATCAGGAAATGAGGTGAGCCTGTGGGAGGCCCGGGGTCTGCTGCTGGAGGCGGGCCGGGCCGGCGGGACGGGCTCTCACCACTCAGCGATGCTCCTGTGGGCTCGGACCACGGACGTCTCGATGTCGATGGGGTGATAGCGCATGCCTCTCAGCTCCAGCGTCTCGTCCAGAGACCCGACCACATACAGCGCGTCATGCCGCTCTGTGAACACGGTTCGCACACCTCAGAAGGACACCGGGGACGCCGAGTGCCTCCACACCCATGTCAGCCCCGAGTCACGCTCCGGGGACAACGGAGCCTCCTGCCAGGTGAGCTGAGCAGGGGCCCTGAACCAGGTGCCGTCCGTGCCCCCGGTTCGGAGCGAGTGCCCCTCTGCGGCCAGTCACCACCTCAGGAGAGTCCCGTCAGTGTGTGAATACATATTCTGGAATAATTCGTACCATCTCTGGAAACAAAACAGCATCTTAGGGACACCAAGTTCTAGCTTGATCTGGTCAGCCTGCGGTGGCCTAAGGACTCTGCAGCTTTCAGGGGTCACGCGCGGGGAGGGCCTGGCGGCCTTGTCGCCAACGCGCCTGCATCCTCACGAGGCCAAGGGCCCAAGGCCAGCGAGGGACAGCCACAGCGGCAAAAGCACTTTCAGAGAAAACCGCTACCAGAGCACATCCCTCGCCCCCACACCTCCCGACACGAGCTCACGGCAAAGGGCGCGGGGAGCCGGCCGGAGCGTCTGAGGTGCTGCGGCACACGGGTCGGCCGCGGGCGGTGCGGACACACCCCACCACACACCAGCACGGGTGCGGCGGTGCCAGGGTGACCCTCACCTCCACTGGCATCAGTGAGCTCCGTTCTTCGAAGGAAACCGAGGTAGCCCGTCCTCGCCCAAATGGTCTGGGTGTCTCCAAAACTCAGCCGGGCGCTGAAGTGGTCGGCGTGCAGCGCCTCCTCCCCGTAGACCGTGTAGTAGCCGGTGGCATTGTGGGGGCTGCTCACCCAGATCTGCGGGGCCCAGAGGACAGAATGTTGGCACATCACCAGCGCTGAGCACGCGCTCTGCCAGGTCACCAGCCCACAGCGCTGACGGAAACACTGAACAGAGGCGGCAGGAGAGGGTGCCGTTTTCTCTTGTGAATGAAGTTAAAATTACAGGCACGGAAAGGAAGCAAGCAACTCTTCTCTGCTTAAGTGAAGCATTCCTCTCCCTTGCGCTAGGAAGGGTTCCGTAGGGCTGTGCCGTGTGGATGAGCTCCTGTGGCCGGTGAGAAAGAGCCGGCGCATCTGCGTCCGCTCGGGGACGTGAAGCGAGGGAGGGCTCACAGGACGGAGCAGGCACGGCCGCGAACTTCCCCTGCAGATACGCTGAGTCTACACGCACCCACACACCCATCGGCCACACAGGGGCTAGCAGTGCCGAGTGTCGTGAGGTCCCTAGGGTGTTCTGCTAAACACAGGGCCCATGCAGGACCCATAGTCAGCTCCCCAGACTGAGCGCCTGGCTCCAGACTCCCCACAGACAGCATCTGAAGGAGGACGTGGGGCAGCCAACAGGGCCTTCTGCCCTAAGAGGCAGGTTCCCAGCCTGGCACAGACCCTCCATGACCACCTTGGGGGCAAACTGTGCCCTAACAGGCCTGGGACCAGCTGGCCAGGAAGGGGGAGGGCTGAGGGGAGGCCCCATGCCGACTACACGTAGCCCTGGGACCAGGACACCTTCCAGTCAGGACACTGAGCGACCTCTGGAAGGCCCCCATCAGACAAACTGGGCAGCATCTTAAATATCCCAGAACCCCATCTGCTGGGACTCCCGAAGCTGTCCACAGCACAGCACAGTGGTCCTTGTGCCCACAGAGCCTGGAACTGGAAGCCTGAGACGTCTCCACCATGACTGAGCCGCCTGGGTCCCCGGCCCCCGGGGAACAGTCGCACCTGCCCCGAGTCACTGGGGACCCGTTCACATGCACAACACGCTGTGTCAGCACAGCCACTCCCGCAAAGCCTGCATCCTGAGGACACAGAGGACCCCCCTCCCAGCCTGTGTCCGCCCCCAGCCAACCGCTCCCTCAGGGACTGCTTTTCTGTGCGGCTCCTCAGACTGCCCGGTGCCTACAAAACTCAAGGTTTCCCTTTGCTGGAGAGCAACCCTGGGGCGGTCTTCATCCTGCAGGACCCCAGAGGCCCCCCGGGGATGGGGTCCTGGAGCACAGATGTGTCTAGTAGGGGCGGGGCAAAAACAGCTTCTCCAAACCAAACAGCTGAGAATGCCTGCCTCTGGGACAGAGGGGGGAGACGGGATGGAGCAGCTGCCGAGGTCGTGGGGGCTCCTGCCCCCCACCTTACCTCTCCCAGGTGTGAGTCTCCAAGGGGCCCTTTGGTTTCAGTGTGTGCAATAATGACCTTCACCCCAGGAAGGATCTGGAAAGAAAATGTGAGTGATCAGGATGGTTAGAAGCCAACCTAAATCAGACTCTTATTTTTCACAGAAATAAGAGACTTTTTAATAGATAAAAATAAATTGTGAATCTTAGCAAAATTATCCCAGTTCCTAAGAATGGACCCTATTTCAGATGTTGAGATGGGTAAAGAGGGTTTCCGTAGGCATCTCCCACACCTGGGGTCTTTCACTAAGGCCACACAAGGACAACCTGCCCCTTGCGGGGGCCAACGAGTGTGGGGTGCTGTCCACGCCCTACGGGCCTGCTGCCAGGGTTCTGTCTGCCGGCTTGGTGAGCCCCAGCCTGGCCTGTGGAGCTAACTGTGAAGACATGGAGTCAGTCCGGGTCTGTGCCGGCTGGCTCAGGCATGCAGGGGCACTGGCTCCGGTCAGACCACCAGGACACCTGCTCTGTCTCAGGTAGTGTGCCCACATATGAAACAGATGGCAGTAGGGACCTCCAGGCAGGTGCGAGGCAGGGTCAAGGGGTCATAGGAACATGGGGATGCAGGCTCTGTCGCCCAGGGTCCCCCTTCTTCCTCTCCCCCAGCTCGGCTCCAGCCGCACTGGCCCCTCCGAGGCTCACCCCACGACCTTTACACCAGTGGAGCCTTCTGCCCCTCATGTCTGTGGCTGTTCCTCCTCAGGAGCCGGACCCTGGTCACCCTCTGTAGGCACGCGCTCTTGTCCCGTTGCCATCCCCACTGCCCTGTCTCTACAGGCCACGGTGACCCTGACAGTGTGTGAGCAGAATCGGGGTGGCCCTTCCAGGCTGCGTGGGCTGTGCCAACCTCCATTTCTTGCCTCTGGGATGGTGCAGGTGCAGGACGGGCCACCCCCTCTGCCCTGGGCCTAGCACAGACGTGCAGCAGGGGCTGTGGGAAGCCCTGAGATTGGCGGCCGTCTGTTCCTGGCCACGACACTGGGCACCTAGCCCTGCCCTGGACCCTGCTGTCTCCTGGCGCCCACGCCAGCCCCCCGCTGTGTCACACTGCCTGATAAAGCCACGCGGGAGCTCGTCTTTCCCGTGAACTTTCCCTGGTTCTGAGAACACCTGTTCTGCAGATGCCCCTGGAGGCATCGGGCCCTGACCCAAGGGGCCCAGCGGGCTCCAGCCCCACCGTAGGAGCTCCTTCTGGGCTTCTGTCCCTGAAGCCCTCCCTTTCTGATGTCCTCGTGTTAGTGGTGAGGAGGAGAGGAGCTCGCTGCATCAGTCCAGCCGTGACCCCAGTCAACCTGTGTCCATCAGGACATGTTGAATTCTCAGCACCCGCCAGGGGCCAAGTTCCAGTTTCCACTACCTTTCCGGACTCCGTCAACGGCAGACTGTGCGGAGAACCCCGTTCTACCAAACGTACCCTGAAAAGTAACAAGGGAAGAGGTCATCAGAAACTGATAATCACTATAAAGGTCAGTCTGTGGACAATGCCTTGCCTGTAGACTCATGACCTTCCCGTGACCTGGGAGCTGCCTGCTGACTGGCCACGACTCAGGGCGGGGGTTTGTTCTAACTTTCCCTGGGACCCCTCTCGCCCCCCTGGCCCCACCCCAGGAAGCTCCATTGCTGTTTCCCTCCAGCTGCTGCGTGGCCACGTTTGAGGATCCAGAACCAAGACCTGGCTTTGGAGCTAGGAGGAGCCCAGACCCGCGGGGAGACGCTGCGGCCCCCGGAGTGCACTGACTGACGCAAACACGAAGTCCTGTCCCAAAATGGTATCATGTGAAAACCGTGCTTGCCATCGGCTGGCCCGCTTGTTTTCTACCCATAAGAAGACACACGTCAGGTGCTCCGTAACTCCCATCGTCCCTCCAGCAGTGGGAACCAGGTACAGGGTTGCTGCCTGAGCTGTGCGGACACACGCAGACGAGAGGGAAGCCCAGGCTCCCCAGGGGACCCAGCCTGCACAGGTCCACCCGCGGGTGTGGACAGGCCCTTACCGGTCGTGGCGCAGCGCCCTCATGTCCACGTAGACGGTGGTGGGGTCCGGGCCGGCTGTGCCCTGAAAGGAGAGCAGCAGAGGACCCTCCCTCATCGGGTTTATAGGCGCGCGTCTGCACCTACACGGGCACAGCCGCTGACAGCTCCCCCCGGGCCCCCGGGGACACCCAGGAAGACAGCAGCTCTGCCTGCCTCAGTGAGCCGCCCGCGGGCACGGACGCCTTCCATCCAAACATCTACCTGGCTCGACAACATCGAGGGAAGCGTCCAGTAAAATCCTACAATTTTACACGTCAGTTTTAACAGCTTTCTGTTCCCGCTGGTCCCTACGCTCTGTGTGATGGTAAAAACACCAGGTAGGTTTTGGAGGGCATTTCCAAAAGCTGCTAGATCAGGCCTGGCCTCTCGCTGGCCAACCGGATTCTACCAAGGGCTGAGCAGAGCAGAGGCTCTCTCGGGGGTTCACCCTTCTCTCCTCTCATCGGACACTTGGCACGGATGCTGCCGAGGCTATTAGGTTCCATTTAGTAGATAAGGAACACAGAGCTAAGTGGACACTCTGCTCGACGTCACTCTCTGAAGATCCCAGACAGCGTAACCTATGTCTGTCCTGGAATTAAAACAAGGATCTTCTTTGAGCCCAAACACTGTGCTTCCTCCACAGGCAACGCTGGGACTGCTAATTCTTTTGAAAATAGCTTTGCTCTTACATTTGGTTTCAAAGGAGCTTTTGTAACATGTCAATAACATCCACTGTGAGCAAAGTCAGACAAGAAGGAAACATGTGTTCGTCTGGAATTCACAAGAAGGCCACAAGAACTCATGGGGGACGCACAGAGGTGCCTTGAGGTTGAGGTCAAGGTCATACCTGCTCAGCCAGCTTTCCCAGCCTGTTGGGCTGACAGAGGCAAAGAAGGCCAGCAGAGGGAGACAGGGAGGAGACAGCCACAGGAAACAAACAGAAAGCCACAGGCCACGTGAGAAACACACGGTAAGAGAAAGCAAAATACGTCACTGCATCTCAAAGCGCAAACATGAAAACCCATTAAGATTTTGGCAATCCCACCTGGGGTCCCACATGCCGACAAATAGCACAGATACCTTCAAATGTCAAGTAAAGAGGGCACAGGCTTTCAGATGCTGAGCAAAGAATAAGGTGTTCACTTACAGTCAAGAACGACGCATCAACAGCCTGACACTTAGTCATACTTTCTACAGTAGGAAGGGACGTTAGGAGGGGGCCCCAGCCCACCTCCTCCTGCCGCCAGCAAGGGTCTGAGGCTTGGCGAGGCCAGCAGAGTCTTCACGGCAGAGAGAACAGGAAAACAGGAGGATGGTCTCTGCATGTGCGACTGGCCCTGTGCTGGGGACAGGCTGGCCCAAGACAGGGGTGCTGTGCACCAAGGACCAGGGCTGCCCAAAGGCTCTGGCTTTGCACCTGGGCCCTGCTCTGGCTCCGGGGATGCCTCTTCCGCCCCGTAATTCCTATACCATGTCCATAAGCATTTAGTATGTTTTTATGAAGAAAGGAAATGGAGATACTAGTACCAAGTCCGGAAAACCACCGGTCATCGGAAGCAGCTGGAAACAGCACTCCAGCTGTTCAATCTCTGAAACTTTGTGTTTCCTTTCAATGAGTAAAATACCTTAATGTTTCAAAAATGAATTTGGGGTAATACAAACCAGCATGGTAATTAATGTTTCCATTTAAAATTGGTAAACGGCATAAGTTTATCTTGCTTTAAAAACTGCCATATATTGTATTCGCCTTAGAGATATTTCCAGGTAAGTGAATAGTCACTGCTCAAGAATGTATCGTTTTCAAATGAGCCTTTGTTCTTCGGGGAGACTAGAATATCTTTTACAATAAAACCTCCTCCGAGCTCACAAGGCTGAACTGACATATGGAAGTGAACATCAAAGGCTCAGAGAACGAGCAGGGACCACGGACTGGAAGGCAGGACAGCACACGGAGAGCAGCAGGAGCGTGGCAGGAGTGGAGGGTGGGGGCAGGGGAGGGGGTTGGGGGCAGAAGGGCGGCAGGAGGGGGTGCTCCCCTGGCAGGCCTTACCTGGAGGCAGATGGCCACGTTGACCCTGCACCCAAACGTGGTGCTCACAGCACGTGCTGGCAGCCCTAGGTCCTTGAACAGCTTGGAGAAGGACTGCGTGAGTGCGATCCTGGGCCGCTCCTCTGCGACCACCATGCAGGTGCGCACGCAGGACAGGTTCACCCCCTTCATCTGTGGGAGGGGTGGGCGGGGTGGTACTGAGCCATCTGAGGAAGGCTCGGAGGGGCACCCCCAGGGGCACCTGGTGCAGGAGCAGGGGAGCCAAAAGGAAACCCCAGCCTCCTCTGCCCCTGGGTCTCTGCTGGCTGGGTCTCCATTTCCCAGGATCCTAAGCATAAAAGCACTGGAGGGAGCCCAGGCCCCTGGGCCCCACAGAGCGCTCAGAGCTAGTACAGGCCCCGCTCCCCACCCTGGCACCCCTGCCCACCCGCACTCTGGTCCCTGCACCCCTGCCTGGGTCTCACACCCTCCTCTGCTGTGTGGGGTGTGCAGAGGAAGGGTGGGACCTTTAGGGACACAGAGAGGAGCTCACAGCTGGGTGGGAGTTGGGATAAAGGGCCAGGGGTTCCCGGGCTCTGGTTGAGAACCAAGTAGGAGCCCCTGGTTTGGGCATTCTGACAAGAGAGCAAGCGGGGTCTCACACTTACCCTGAGGACGCCTGTCTGTGCTCCCAGGCCCTTGGTGCACATCTCCATCACCGAGTAGGAGCAGAAGGTGACCCGGGCCTTGTACTGGCTGACCGCGGACAGCCACAGGGATACATTGCTCTCCAGCTCCAGCGGGGGCACCAGGACAGACTGGTGTCCTGAGTAGACACTGGGAGAATGCAGGGAGGGTCAGGACAGCTGCTGCAGCCCCAGGAATGCNTTGGTTACCTGTGCCAAACGTGCCTGGGACACCCGCCTCTTTCCTTCTCCGAGGACACTTTTTTTCTAGCCAGAACTAGGCACAATTCGGCCCTGTCAAGTGGGAGTTTCACTAGAAAATGCTATGGGGGAGCAGGAGGTGACACAAGGGTGTGATCTCCCTCTAAGCACTTCAGAAGGATCCAGGGTCATAGTTAGGGATACAGCCTGCTGGCTGGAGACTCTGGCTTTCTACTTCCAAAGATCTGTCACTACCTCCTAGTATTTGATTAAATTAAATAGCCTCTTCCCCATTACTAGTAATGGATACTGTTTATATGTACTGAAAAATGTATTTTTACTCTTTTACTGTTTCAAACTCAGGCTCCAATCCTTTTCACCCCCAAACAAACCCACTCACATGTGCATGTTAGACTCCCTGGGCATCAAAAATGAATGTTAAGGTTCCAAAAATGATACAAGCGATTCCAGCCCTGCAGGCAGGCACAGCTCCAGGGGCACCTGTGGACCACCTGCTCACCACCGGCAGCACTCACCTGCTCACCACCTGAGCCACTCACCTGCTCACCACCTGCAGTACTCACCTGCTCACCACCTGAGCCACTTACCTGCTCAACACCTGCACCACTCACCTGTTCACCACCAGAGCCACTTACCTGCTCACCACCTGCAGTACTCACCTGCTTACCATATACAGCACTTACCTGAGCACCACCTGCCTCACTCACCTGCTCACCACCTACAGCACTCACCTGCTCACCACCTGTAGCACTCACCTGAGCACCCCTGCTTACCTTCTGCAGCACTCACCTGAGCACCACCTGCAGCACTCACCTGAGCACCACCTGCTCATCACCTGCAGCACTCACCTGCTCACCACCAGCAGTACTCACCTGAGCACCACCTGCAACACTCACCTGAGCACCACCTGCTCACCACCTGCTCACTACCTGCAGCATTCACCTGCTCACCACAAACAGCACTCACCTGAGCACCACCTGCAGCACTCACCTGAGCACCACCTGCTCATCACCTGCAGCACTCACCTGCTCACCACCAGCAGTACTCACCTGAGCACCACCTGCAACACTCACCTGAGCACCAC
>NW_024426552.1:138466-149242 GCF_017311325.1 Ursus maritimus
CCTTGGCTCTGTGCTCACGGAGGACACTTGCTTCTTACAAAGCAGGAGCTCTGCGAACTCCAGCCAGGTCAGAAAATAGACCTTGGCGGGTGCCCCGTCCCTTTAGCTCCCCGTCCCCAGCATCCTCCGCTCTCCCAGCGGCAGCCTCTGCCCCCGCCCTGTAGTCATGTCTTCCACTGCCCCGGTTTGAGGCGCCCAGTGCAGCACCCCAGCACATCAGGTTAGTCTGCCAGTTTGCTTTAAATCTGATATGTTTCAGAGTCTCTTTTAATCCACAGGCTCCCCCTCTCCTCCTCTTTGTAATTTATCGACTGAAGACCTGGTTTGACTCTGCAAGCCCCGGTCCAGATGCTACCCAGCCCCATGCTCAGGTGCAAGCCAGCATGTTCTTGCTCCCGTATTTCCTGCAGCTTGGCAGCTAGGTCCTGGCCCCTGGGTCAGACCGGGTTCGTGTCTTTGCTGACTCTCGTGGTGTGAATTATTCCATCAGGGACCCATGTTGGCTTGTGTCTCTGTAGGATTAGCAGCCAACGATCTGATCTTCAGTGTTCATTCGTTCATTCTTTGGGAGTCACAAAACAGTGATGCTCTCATTCTGTCATTTCTTGTTTTTCATTTTGGCCATAAAACTAACACACAGAAACGTCCTTCATCTGGCATTTTGCTCCCCAGTGGTGGAATTCATCGTGATTCTTTCCTTCTGTGGGTCATATATCCCCTGTCACCCTCCAAAGGTGACCGGCTGTGGATCTACAAATGCATACATCACTGTGAATGTGTCGGGTTTCAGTCCTTTGCAGTGGTTTCTCTGTCAAAGCTCAGGTCATCCACGTTCGCACAGGAGCCCTTCCGTTTTCACGGCGACCAGTCTGCTGTAGCGAGGCACCTCAGGCTCGCGTCGGCCCGTGCCCAGATCTCAGAGCCAGCCATCTCTCGCAGAGCCCCTGTGTCCCCAGAACAAAATCGTGTGAGGGATGCTCATTTCTTCCAGACTGGCTGCTGTTTATTGGCCTTTCGGGGAGCAGAGCTAGGAATTACAAATAAACACACTGTATCTCTTAGAGAGGCAGTACCCAACTTATATGTTACATCCCGTTCAAGCAGGACTAAACCCCTTTGACCTTGTCCACCCGTTTTCCATACCAAGAATCCTGCTTCTTCAGAACAGGAGATAATAGATTCAAATATCCATAATCACTCACTACTTACCACCTTCAATCACCTGCAGCTGATAGTCCCAGAATATCCGCACAAGTACTGTAACCACCTGGATCACATTTGGAAACAGTTAAATTTTCTGCACATGCCCTTCTGCTCCTCCTTCCCCCCCACCCTTGTTGCTGCCGTGTCTGTGACATCAGAGGGAGCGGACGGCGGCCCTTACAGATCCAGCCTCTTGGCTTCTCCTCCTTCGGTTTCTTCCTCCGGGAGTGCTGTCTGTCCCCTGTCACGTAGGTTTCTGAAGCTCCTTCCGAATCGATTCTCAGGAGCGTTCCTAGGAACTGAGTGTGTGTCCTGAGTTCTTGCCTGTCGATGGTGATTTGTACACTTTGTGATTGTCAACAAAATCCAACGGGGTAACTTTGAGGTCTGATTGGCTCTCTCGGTGCCAGACCCGGCCGCCTGCCGCAGCGGGCAGAAAGGAGCTCCTCAGAGCTGCACTGATGAGAGGCTCGGGCAGAAGGAGTGGCGAGGCGATTATCCCAGAAAAACGGGAGTTAGTTGGCCAAGGTCACTCCTTCAGGGGACCGCGGGTCTGTGACAGATGACCTCGCTGGTGCCGACCAGGTGACTCCTGATGGAGGCGACTCCCGTTCTGGGAGAGGCCGTCGATGTATAGGTTAAGTCTCAGTTTGGTGACCTGGGGCTCCCACCTCTTGTCGATCCGCTGCCCAGTCTGGAGGTGTGTCCCTTCTGTGAGTTTGTCCGTTTGCCTGTTAGCGGGTCTGCGCACAGGGGCGTGCACACAGTGTCTCTCCCTCTTGCTGGTGACTCATGCCTTCGCTAGCGGGGAGCCCTGGGTCTGTTTCTCATCTTGGGGGCCGTGCTGCTCCAGGCTCGCAGGTCAGAGTCGCTCTTCTTCCCCTTTGTGAGTCGTCTGGCCTAGAGTCTTGCCGGCTTCCCTTTTCAGCTCAGCATGCAGGAAAGTGACAGGGCTACGCCCCAGGTGTGGGTCCCTGTTCACTGTCTTGCGTGCTTATATTGGGGTTCTCATCTTCATCTCAGGAAAATGTTCTTTCTCATGACTGCTTTTCCTTCCTTTTCCTGTACCTGGAAGTCTTCTGACTCGCGGTTTGGATCTATCCTCCCCACGGAGCCTTTCTTCGGTGTGCTCTATCATCTCCGGGCCACTTGTTCATGCCCTTTTCAGCATCTCTGGGGATACCCTAGGGTTGCACTCAGCATTTCTCTGTGCTGGGATTGCTGCTGCTGGTGGGAGCAGGGGGCGGGAGGGCCTCTTCCTGGGGACTGCCACGCGAGTGCAGGCGTCTCCCCTTCCTGGGGCCTGGGACAGGGCGGCAGCCTGGTCACTTTCTGGGCACTGATATGTGGTAGGCAATACTCCAAAACTCCACTGGCATCACAATTCTCCACTTTTGATTCCCTGTGATGTGGTTTGGAGTGTCCTTAGGTCTGGAGGCCCTTGGCCAAGAAAGAATTCTTGAGTTGTCTCCAGTGCAAAAGTAGTTTTATTAAAAAGCCGGGGTTGGGGGGACAGGGCGTAGCCATGGACAGAAGAGCTGCTGCACCAGGGTTGTGAGGGTGACTGACTGTATTTACTAGGTTGGGGAGGAGGTAGGAAGAGGAGGTGTCAAAAGGACTTTGATCTGCTCAAGAGGACTCAGGCTCTGGAGGCCTGCTATTGTCACGCCAGGTTGTTTTCCTGTAGCAAGGCATCAACATTAAGACTGGGAGTTTCCTGGAGGAATATTACACTCTGCCTGCCTTGGATATTCGTCAAGGGCAGCAGGTTATAATGACATTTAATTGTATGTGCATCTTCTTTTGCCTTTGTTCTCCACATCACCTGCTGGGGGTGACTCTTCCCCAGGGTGACCACAGTCCCCCTCTTCAAGTACCCAGGCCTAAGGCAAAGATTCACCCTGACTGAGAGGGAGAGACACGCCAGCTAGTGCTGCCCTGGCCTCGGAGCCATCTGCGCGGCCACAGTGGTGCCTGCCTCTGCGCTCAGGGCTGGGGGATGTAGGCAGCAGGCGCAGGTAGCAGCAAGGGCGCTGAAGTACCGGGAAACACCAGAACACTGCACTACGGAGAAAGGAAGGAAAGATGGGTAGCCAACAGTGGGATCTTGATACTGAGAACCTGAGGGTGCAGGGAGGCGGGCGTCTCTGATCTCTACTTTGGAGTCTGTTTGACACCATTCTTAAGCCATTTTTAACAACAAAAAGAAAATGCATCCTGAAGGTCTAAATTTACATCTGAGCGTGCCCACAGGCGGAGTAGAGTAGCTGGAAGTGGAGCTGGGTCCAGCGGAGGCCTCCCCTCAATGCACTGCACTTCACAGGGTGTGTTGTGTATTTCTTGGAGTAGGGAGTCCAGGACGATTCCAGTTTTCAAAGGGATGGTAGGCAAGGGGATTAAGAACCCATGCTGCTGAAGCTGCAGAAGGGGATGCTGGTGGGATCAAT
The DNA here is from genome assembly GCF_017311325.1 of Ursus maritimus. Lineage (NCBI taxonomy): Eukaryota > Metazoa > Chordata > Mammalia > Carnivora > Ursidae > Ursus > Ursus maritimus. The sequence continues at coordinate 142,117 of NW_024426552.1, forward strand.
GTGGATTCTCCCCCACCTGTGCACCTGGAAATACATGCGTTCAGGGAGCGCATGAATTCTGGAGCTCAGAGGAAGGGAGCTCACATGGCGCGTCTCCTGTGCAGCAAGCACACTGGGTGTAAGACACGCACCGTGCCGGCCTGCTCGGCCATGCTGAAGACAGCCCTGGCCTCCCAGTGCCCATTATTAATACTGATGGAGCAGTGAACTTGGAATCGGTGAAACCCACCAGCCAGGTCAGTGGGACATATTTTGACCCTGGAATTGAAAATAGCCTGAGGCTGGTTTCCTGTAGCCGGGGATGCCAGGTGGGGGCCTGTGTGCTCTGAGGGCAGCAACTAGAGAGAGCCTCCAGGGTGGGGGGGGGCGTCTCAAGCTGGACTGAGTTCAAAATGGAAGTATAGGTTTTAAGTGCCAGTAAATTCCCCTAAGTCTTAAATAGGAGGATTTTAAACATTTAGAAATTTGGAAGGAACAGTTTGGTGGTCACACGTGTTTCTTGTGTGTAACTGAGTAAGATGGTGCCCTGGTCTGGAACAGATTGCAAGGAGAGGGGTGCAACCTTTAAGTTTCTCGTTCCAAGCGGCAGACCCCCTGCCTCATCCTCCCTATCACCTCCTGCCACCGTTCCGTTCTCCTTTCGTATGCGGACCCTCCCCTCCCTTGTTCCCTCCTTTTTGGACCTGGGCAGCCTGTCCCTCAAAGGGTTCCTTCCCTTGCTCACCTATTCTGCGCTTGGCCACTGTGCACAGGAATGGCAGGCCTAGTGCTGCTCTGGAACTCTAGGCCTCCCTCCCTCGTGCCCTCCTCTCGCTACGGACACACCCTCCTCTACCTCTCCAGCCTTTCGGGATAGTCTCTGTATGTCCCTAATAAAACTGAGTTCAACAAATACTGAGAGGGAGTCCTGCAGGTCCAGCCAAGGAAGATCAAATGCAGGCCAGGGGGTGAGAGTACTTTGTTGAAGGTGTAGGGAGTGCGCTATGGACAGAGTGTTTGGGAGACTCAGGAAAGGAGAGAGGTCCTATGTTTGGGGACGTGGGGTTTTACTGAGGACAGTGGTTTGGTGTGCGTGTGCTCTTAGTCCTGGGGAACTGGTTTAGGTGATGGTCCTTGGAGCCAGGGGGCCTTGGCTTAGTCTGGAATACGTGTTCTCACCTGGTAGTTCCTTAGATGTTATCTATTCTGAAAGCATTAACTCCTCTCCCTTACAAGGAGGACTTACACCATTTGCATGTGTGAAAGTGGGGGTGCAGGTCCTAGCAAGAATAGAAGCAGGAAAAGGAGCAAAGCAGATTTTTACAGCCTAGGGTTCCCTGTCTTAATACCAAATCGGTTTGGAGTAGTCGGCGGCTTTATCCAGGTAGTGTGGGACTGAGACCTATCGTCTGTTTGGCCCTCGTGGTACTAGGTCCCATTCGTCACTTTCTACCCCGCTGACCCTCTCCGACCTCGTGTCTGCAGGGTGGACCTCATTGCCGCTTCTACGGCTGTCTGTCTCGGCTGCGTGCCCTGTCACCGTGCGCGCCCCGCACCCCCAGAACCTCGCCACCACACTGCCCATGTCAAGATGATCGTGTGAGTCCTCGCACTGTGGACTGGCCAGGCGGGCCTGCCCGGGCGGGGGCTGTGCGGTCCACCGCGTCCTCTCTGCCAGGCCCTGCGTCCCTGCTCACATCGTCAACCCCGTGCTCTGCAGGTCAGCAAGTCCGCTTGCGTCCTCACCACACAGGCCATCATGCGGCTGCTCAAATCCAAAGAGCATGGCGGCCGCCGTGGGCGTCGCAGGACCTGGCGACCATCCTGATACAGGTGCGCATCCCGGCTCCATCGTGTGTGTGTTGGCCCCGGGACACACCGCCTTTTCTTTCTTTGTTGTATGAGATTGTACTCCTGCCACCAGACAATAAAAAGTGGGAGAGTTCAGAGAGACAGCTGCTGAAGACCGCTTGCCACTGGGCCACCGCAGCTCACTCTGGGTCTCCTCTAGGCGGACCCTGCGGGGCAGAGTCCCTGTTGAGGCCTGTGTGCCTGCGGACCAGCTTCACTCGTGCTTCCTCTCCGAGCAGTTGGCCTCGCTTCTGGCCCCACAAGTGCGACCGCCACTGAGCTTGATCTGGCTGGTCAGCCGGGAAGAGCTGTAGAACCCCTGCACTGCTCTGCCTCGAGCCATGAGGTCAGCCTGGGCCTGAGGCGCCCCAAACTAGCAGCACCACAGGCTTTGTGGGTGGCGTGAGTGCACCCACAGCGGTGCCGGCCAAGGAGCAGGCGGCGTCCCTCCTTCCCCCATTGCACCTGGCAGGCATCTGTCCTTGCGCTCCAGGGCAAGTGGTCAGGGATTGTGTTGTCTGTGGCCACCTGCCCAATACCCCCACAGGAGCAGGAGCTGGTCCAGGGCAGCCAGAGGGCCGGGGTGGGCTCTGGCAGACTGGCTCGCAGAGTCTCGTACTTGCCAGCTTGCTGCAGGCGTGAGCTCCACCCCTGCGCCTCACTCCGAGTCCACCTCGTGGTCTTACAGGAGGCAGGCCAGGGAGAGCCCTGAGAGCCAGCTCTGTGGTTGTGTCTCGCTAGTGACTGGCTTCCCATACAGGCTCTGTTGCCTGGCAAGTCCCTCTCCTCCGAACTCTCCCTCTGTGCAAATGAACCTCGCCCACTGTCCTGGTCACCACACGCTCAGAGCATGATGGTGGGTCTCCTCCACATGACATTTCCCTGAAGGTTAAGAGGCCTGCCCCATATATGCACATTAGCCTGCCGTCTCCAGTCCCCCTTGTGTTCTGCGCTGGCTCTCCCCAGCACTCCCAGGTACGGATCATGTTTTCTTTCTCCTTTGAGAGCCTGGAGTAGTGTTAATTACGGGTCACTGCTTCACAGATGACATACCAAAAAGAAGGTGGCGAGCATTTTCAAGGCCCCCGTCTCCAGATGTGCTTGCATACTTGGAGCTTCAGCGTGTGCACCTACGGGGGATCTTAGCGGCGTGAAGGTGGGTCTCTGTGTCGTAGCTCCTGTTCTAGCCTCCTCCCTGATGGGGTGGGCAGAAAGGGTGTTGGGGGCAGGTTATTGCAGGCCCCACTCGCACAGCTTGAAGTAACAATATTGTTCCTTGAAGTTTGCGTTAAATACCAGTAAATGCCCAGAATCAGGTTAGCCTGAGAACTGCATATTTTGATGTTTTATGGTAATATCTAAACTTTGAATTATGATGGCTTTGGGAACAGGTGGCTTTGATGAGTCTGTCTCCTTATGAGAACCAAAGCCATTAAATTTTTTTTTATTCTGAAATCTCATTTAGAGGTCTTTAGTGTGCCATTTCCTGTGTATTATTGGTTTGTATGGGATTTGAGCCAGCCATCCTTTGAGGAAGTAACTGTGTTCTGGCCGTGTGTGGCAATCACTGCAGCTTTCTCCTCCTCCTTCATGGTTTGAAGCCATTTTATCTTAAGGTCGCGCGGCAAAGGCCTTTGTGCCGCTCCATAAAGCTGCAGTGTGAGCTGTACCCTCTAGGCAGATCGCCATCTGCCTTGACCCCTACTGTGGCCGGCTTTGCCCTGTGGTGTCTGTGCAGGTGAGTGCTGCCCGAGTGAGCAGGTGAGTGCTGCAGGCGCTGCTCAGGTGGTGAGCAGGTGGTGCTCAGGTGAGTGCTGCAGGTGGTGAGCAGGTGGTGCTACAGGTGGTGCTCAGGTGAGTGCTGCAGGTGGTGCTCAGGGGAGTGCTGCAGGTGGTGACCAGGTGAGTGCTGCAGGTGGTGAGCAGGTGGTGCTCAGGTGAGTGCTGCAGGTGGTGCTCAGGTGAGTGCTGCAGGTGGTGCTCAGGTGAGTGCTGCTGCTGGTGAGCAGGTGAGTGCTGCAGGTGGTGAGCAGGTGGTGAGCAGGTGGTGCTCAGGTGAGTGCTGCTGCTGGTGAGCAAGGTGAGTGCTGCAGGTGGTGAGCCAGGTGGTGCTCAGGTGAGTGCCTCAGGTGGTGACAGGTGAGGTGCTGCAGGTGGTCGCAGGGTGGTGCTGCAGGTGGTCCTGCGGTGAGCTGCTGCTGGTGAGCAGGTGAGTGCTGCAGGTGGTGAGCAGGTGGTGCTCAGGTGAGTGCTGCAGGGGGTGCTCAGGTGAGTGCTGCTGGTGGGTGAGCAGGTGGTGCTCAGGTGAGTGCTGCAGGTGAGTGCTGTTAGGTGGTGCTCGGTGAGTGCTGCTGGTGGTGAGTAGGTGGTGCTGGGTGAGTGCTGCAGGTGGTGAGCTTGGAGGTGGTGCACCAGGTGAGTGCTGCAGGTGGTGCTCAGGTGGTGCTGCTGCTGGTGAGAGTGGTGCTCAGGTGAGTGCTGCAGGTGAGTGCTGTAGGTGGTGCTCAGGTGGTGCTGCTCAAAGTGGTGAGTAGGTGGTGCTCAGGTGAGTGCTTCTGGTGGTGCTCAGGTGAGTGCTGCCAGGTGAAGTGAGCAGATGAGTGCTGCAGGTGGTGCTCAGGTGGGTGCTGCAGGTGGTACTCAGGTGAGTGCTGCTGGTGGTGCTCAGGTGAGTGCTGCAGGTGGTGAGCAGGTGGTGCTCAGGTGGGTGCTACAGGTGGTGCTCAGGTGAGTGCTGCTGGTGGTGAGCAGGTGGTGCTCAGGTGAGTGCTGCAGGTGGTGCTCAGGAGAGTGCTGCAGGTGGTGCTCAGGTGAGTGCTGCAGGTGGTGCTCAGGTGAGTGCTGCTGGTGGTGAGCAGGTGGTGCTCAGGTGAGTGCTGCAGGTGAGTGCTGTAGGTGGTGCTCAGGTGAGTGCTGCTGGTGGTGAGTAGGTGGTGCTCAGGTGAGTGCTGCGAGTGTGGTGAGCAGGTGGTGCTCCAGGTGAGTGCTGCAGGTGGTGCTCAGGTGAGTGCTGTGTGGTGAGCAGGTGCGTCCAGGTGAGTGCTGCAGGTGAGTGCTGAGGTGGTGCTCAGGTGAGTGCTGCTCGTGGTGAGTAGGTGGTGCTCAGGTGAGTGCTTCTGGTGGTGCTCAGGTGAGTGCTGCAGGTGGTGAGCAGATGAGTGCTGCAGGTGGTGCTCAGGTGGGTGCTGCAGGTGGTACTCAGGTGAGTGCTGCTGGTGGTGCTCAGGTGAGTGCTGTAGGTGGTGAGCAGGTGGTGCTCAGGTGGGTGCTACAGGTGGTGCTCAGGTGAGTGCTGCTGGTGGTGAGCAGGTGGTGCTCAGGTGAGTGCTGCAGGTGGTGCTCAGGAGAGTGCTGCAGGTGGTGCTCAGGTGAGTGCTGCAGGTGGTGCTCAGGTGAGTGCTGCTGGTGGTGAGCAGGTGGTGCTCAGGTGAGTGCTGCAGGTGAGTGCTGTAGGTGGTGCTCAGGTGAGTGCTGCTGGTGGTGAGTAGGTGGTGCTCAGGTGAGTGCTTCTGGTGGTGAGCAGGTGAGTGCTGCAGGTGGTGAGCAGATGAGTGCTGCAGGTGGTGCTCAGGTGGGTGCTGCAGGTGGTACTCAGGTGAGTGCTGCTGGTGGTGCTCAGGTGAGTGCTGCAGGTGGTGAGCAGGTGGTGCTCAGGTGAGTGCTGCAGGTGGTGAGCAGGTGGTGTTCAGGTGAGTGCTGCAGGTGGTGCTCAGGAGAGTGCTGCAGGTGGTGAGCAGGTGGTGCTCAGGTGGGTGCTACAGGTGGTGCTCAGGTGAGTGCTGCAGGTGGTGCTCAGGTGAGTGCTGCTGGTGGTGAGCAGGTAGTGCTCAGGTGAGTGCTGCTGGTGGTGAGCAGGTGGTGCTCAGGTGAGTGCTGCAGGTGAGTGCTGTAGGTGGTGCTCAGGTGAGTGCTGCTGGTGGTGAGCAGGTGGTGCTCAGGTGAGTGCTTCTGGTGGTGAGCAGGTGAGTGCTGCAGGTGGTGAGCAGATGAGTGCTGCAGGTGGTGCTCAGGTGAGTGCTTCTGGTGGTGAGCAGATGAGTGCTGCAGGTGGTGCTCAGGTGAGTGCTGCAGGTGGTGCTGCAGGTGGTGCTCAGGTGAGTGCTGCTGGTGGTGCTCCGGTGAGTGCTGCAGGTGGTGCTCCGGTGAGTGCTGCAGGTGGTGAGCAGGTGGTGCTCGGTGAGTGCTGCGGGTGAGAGGTGACAGGTGGTGCTAGGTGAGTGCTGCAGGTGGTGCTGCAGGTGAGTGCTACAGGTGGTGCTCAGGTGAGTGCTGCTGGTGTTGAGCAGGTGAGTGCTGCAGGTGGTGCTCAGGTGAGTGCTGCTGGTGGTGAGCAGGTGAGTGCTGCAGGTGGTGCTCAGGTGAGTGCTGCTGGTGGTGAGCAGGTGGTGCTCAGGTGAGTTAGCGAGCAGGTGAGTGCTGCGGGTGGTGAGTGAGTGCTGCAGGTGGTGAGCAGATGAGTGCTGCAGGTGGTGCTCAGGTGGGTGCTGCAGGTGGTGCTCAGGTGAGTGCTTCTGGTGGTGAGCAGATGAGTGCTGCAGGTGGTGCTCAGGTGAGTGCTGCAGGTGGTGCTGCAGGTGGTGCTCAGGTGAGTGCTGCTGGTGGTGCTCCGGTGAGTGCTGCAGGTGAGTGCTGCAGGTGGTGAGCAGGTGAGTGCTGCAGGTGGTGCTCAGGTGAGTGCTGCAGGTGGTGAGCAGGTGGTGCTCAGGTGAGTGCTGCAGGTGGTGCTGCAGGTGAGTGCTGCAGGTGGTGCTTAGGTGAGTGCTGCTGGTGGTGAGCAGGTGAGTGCTGCAGGTGGTGCTCAGGTGAGTGCTGCTGGTGTGAGCAGTGTTTGCAGGTGGTGCTCAGGTGAGTGCTGTGTGGTGAGCAGGTGGTGCTCAGGTGGTACTGCAGTGGTGAACAGGTGAGGTGCATGGTGGTGAGCGAGGTGTGGTGAGCAGGTGGTGCTCAGGTGAGTTAGCAGGTGGTGAGCAGGTGAGTGCTGCAGGTGGTGAGCAGGTGAGTGCTGCAGGTGGTGCTCAGGTGAGTGCTGCTGGTGGTGAGCAGGTGGTGAGCAGGTGGTGCTCAGGTGAGTTAGCAGGTGGTAAGCAGGTGAGTGCTGCAGGTGGTGAGCAGGTGAGTGCTGCAGGTGGTGAGCAGGTGGTGGCCCCCCCCGGCCCCCCCCTGCAGCCCCCACCTGCTCACCACCAGCAGCACTCACCTGAGCACCACCTGCAGCACTCACCTGCAGCACCACCTGCAGCACTCACCTGAGCACCACCTGCAGCACCCACCTGAGCACCACCTGCTCACCACCTGC
>NW_024426552.1:149568-151486 GCF_017311325.1 Ursus maritimus
GCAGCACTCACCTGAGCACCACCTGCAGCACTCACCTGAGCACCACCTGCTCACCACCTGCAGCACTCACCGGAGCACCACCTGCAGCACTCACCGGAGCACCACCAGCAGCACTCACCTGAGCACCACCTGCAGCACTCTCCTGAGCCCCACCTGCTCACCACGAGCAGCACTCACCGGAGCACCACCTGCTCAGGTGAGTGCTACAGGTGGTGCTCCGGTGAGTGCTGCTCGTGGGGAGTAGGTGGGGCTCAGGTGAGTGCTACAGGTGGTGCTCCGGTGAGTGCTGCTCGTGGGGAGTAGGTGGGGCTCAGGTGAGTGCTACAGGTGGTGCTCCGGTGAGTGCTGCTCGTGGGGAGTAGGTGGGGCTCAGGTGAGTGCTACAGGTGGTGCTCCGGTGAGTGCTGCTCGTGGGGAGTAGGTGGGGCTCAGGTGAGTGCTACAGGTGGTGCTCCGGTGAGTGCTGCTCGTGGGGAGTAGGTGGGGCTCAGGTGAGTGCTACAGGTGGTGCTCCGGTGAGTGCTGCTCGTGGGGAGTAGGTGGGGCTCAGGTGAGTGCTACAGGTGGTGCTCCGGTGAGTGCTGCTCGTGGGGAGTAGGTGGGGCTCAGGTGAGTGCTACAGGTGGTGCTCCGGTGAGTGCTGCTCGTGGGGAGTAGGTGGGGCTCAGGTGAGTGCTACAGGTGGTGCTCCGGTGAGTGCTGCTCGTGGGGAGTAGGTGGGGCTCAGGTGAGTGCTACAGGTGGTGCTCCGGTGAGTGCTGCTCGTGGGGAGTAGGTGGGGCTCAGGTGAGTGCTACAGGTGGTGCTCCGGTGAGTGCTGCTCGTGGGGAGTAGGTGGGGCTCAGGTGAGTGCTACAGGTGGTGCTCCGGTGAGTGCTGCTCGTGGGGAGTAGGTGGGGCTCAGGTGAGTGCTACAGGTGGTGCTCCGGTGAGTGCTGCTCGTGGGGAGTAGGTGGGGCTCAGGTGAGTGCTACAGGTGGTGCTCCGGTGAGTGCTGCTCGTGGGGAGTAGGTGGGGCTCAGGTGAGTGCTACAGGTGGTGCTCCGGTGAGTGCTGCTCGTGGGGAGTAGGTGGGGCTCAGGTGAGTGCTACAGGTGGTGCTCCGGTGAGTGCTGCTCGTGGGGAGTAGGTGGGGCTCAGGTGAGTGCTACAGGTGGTGCTCCGGTGAGTGCTGCTCGTGGGGAGTAGGTGGGGCTCAGGTGAGTGCTACAGGTGGTGCTCCGGTGAGTGCTGCTCGTGGGGAGTAGGTGGGGCTCAGGTGAGTGCTACAGGTGGTGCTCCGGTGAGTGCTGCTCGTGGGGAGTAGGTGGGGCTCAGGTGAGTGCTACAGGTGGTGCTCCGGTGAGTGCTGCTCGTGGGGAGTAGGTGGGGCTCAGGTGAGTGCTACAGGTGGTGCTCCGGTGAGTGCTGCTCGTGGGGAGTAGGTGGGGCTCAGGTGAGTGCTACAGGTGGTGCTCCGGTGAGTGCTGCTCGTGGGGAGTAGGTGGGGCTCAGGTGAGTGCTACAGGTGGTGCTCCGGTGAGTGCTGCTCGTGGGGAGTAGGTGGGGCTCAGGTGAGTGCTACAGGTGGTGCTCCGGTGAGTGCTGCTCGTGGGGAGTAGGTGGGGCTCAGGTGAGTGCTACAGGTGGTGCTCCGGTGAGTGCTGCTCGTGGGGAGTAGGTGGGGCTCAGGTGAGTGCTACAGGTGGTGCTCCGGTGAGTGCTGCTCGTGGGGAGTAGGTGGGGCTCAGGTGAGTGCTACAGGTGGTGAGCACTCACCTGCTCACCAGCAGCAGCACTCACCTGCGGACCACCTGCAGCACTCACCTGCGGACCACCTGCAGCACTCACCTGGTCACCACCTGTAGCACTCACCTGAGCACCACCTGCTCACCACCTGCAGCACTCACCTGAGCACCACCTACTCACCACCAGCAGC